>NW_027596609.1:207500-208531 GCF_964194155.1 Cetorhinus maximus
TCCGCTATCCCTGAGTGTGCTGTGGAATCCGCAGAGACAAGGTCTTCAATGGCTGTCAAATTCTCAAAGCTATCTCCGGCCTGTGTGTTCATTTCCACTCCACTGTCATTGTTGTAGGTGCTTCCTTGGAGTGAACCTTCACTGCTGCTGGGTGACTGGCCCTCAGGGCTGACCTGCAACTTCCAAACAGCAACAAAAGGTTTACTTCTGCCTTTCCTCCAGCTCCTCATCTTCCCAGACTGAACACTCCCACAGCCACACACCACTCGGAGCGTGCTAAGGCTGAGATAGCTGGACCCAGGCCAACTGGTCCTGACACAACCCTTACAGACCTCTTACAGGTTAGGTGGTAGATCATGCCCCAGGGTGTCTGTGGGAAGTACCTGCTCTCCCTCCCTCTAGCCTTCATGATGGGGCAGTGATGGGCAGCAACCTGGCTTCTACTATTCTGTGGCAAAACGCTGGGTAATGCAATGTATAGTGCCACCAAGCAGCCTTCATAGTGTCCAGCCCTTACAGTGGAGACAGAAGCTGTTAACCAGAATGGACAAAGCTAAGAGGTAGAAGGATAAGAGGGGAGTTGAGGAGAAATGTTTTCACCCAGAGGGTGGTGGGAGTCTGGAACTCACTGCCCGAAAGGGCGGTAGCGTCAGAAACTCTCCTAACATTTAGGAAGTGTTTAGATATTCACTTATGTTGCTGTAGTCTCCAGGGCTATGGACATGCATTGGAAAATGGGATGAGTGTAGTCAGATTTTTGTTGACCGGCGCAGACACAATGGGCCGAATGGCCTCCTTCTGTGCTGTACACGTCTGTGAGTCTATGAGTCCTGTAACAGATGACAAATGCCATTCCTCATTGGCTGCTTGGAGGCAATAATGGTCTCAGCTGTGGGAGTGTCTGACCCGGCTGGGTCTCACTCTCACTGCAGAATCACAACCTTCCAGGTTTAAGCCCCTCTCCAGGGACTGAACCCAAAAATAAGCAGGGCTGTGGCACTCCAGTGTGGCACTGGGGGAGACATTAAACC